>NW_028252495.1:0-12225 GCF_964263255.1 Lissotriton vulgaris
TGGCAGGGAAAGGACTGTGCGTGAACAGCGGAGGGTTATCATCTTCAGGCCTGCCATTGATTACTCTCAGTCGCAGGTGTTCGAGAGCTGTAACCAAGTTCTTCCCGAGGTTATCCGATCTTTTTTGAGGATGAGCGGGTTGAGGGAGGACTGCCCAAATCGCTTTTTCAGCTGCCAGGTGGTCATCCTTATCTGGGGTGTAAATTAGGTTGGTGATGAAATCACCAGTTGCCATGATGTCCTAACAAGGATTTGTGAATCTAATTTCCAATATCTTCTGAGTTCATTTCTTGAATAGATTGGACTGTTTTGGGGGGGTAGGATGTGCATAGATGTTGGGTAGTACTATTGGGGCTTTCCAATGGTCATGACGGAAGTTAAATTTGATTGCCCGAAAATCCGAAGTAGAAGTTGGTAGTTGCGCAGAGTCAATTCTCAGCCCCATAGAGACATAAACTGCGAGCCCCCCCTTGGCCTACCAAAGCGGCGCATTTTGATTACACCATTGTGATGAAGGGCATAACCCTCCAGTTGGAGAGGGTCAGTCAGCCAGGTCTCTTGTAAGCCTATAATGTCCGGCATTCTCCTGTTTTTATCATAGAGCACCATGTAAGAGTTTGTATTTTGCACCTGCTATATTCCAGGAGGAGATGCTTAAGGGCATTTCCTGGAGTTCGTTCGTCGGCGGATTTGGGAGTCACTGCTTCCTGAGGGGATTTAAGGCAGATGCTAACCAGCTCCATACCTCTTTGCTGTCCACCCTTACTTGATTCGTCATGTTGTTAACTATGTGAGCTACTCCTTTTATCAGTAATTTTGTCAATATCATAGCTTGGCACTAATGTCAACGTTCATCCAAGTTGAAGCCTTTTTGTGGAAGCCGCTACTGCTCCCTCTATGGGACTGGCTGTGGTGGAATCATGACCTCTAGTCAGGGACAACAGACGCTTTACCTGCACCCCTCTAGTGGTACCACCTACTGATCCGACCCCACTGTAAAATGTCTGTTCAGTACCCGTAACTGGGGTCCTGTTTATCATGCTTGGGGCATCTATGAAGAGTGCCTAAGATGTACATGCATGTGTGATTTCACATGCATGTAACTATACATGTGAGTGCTCGAGCCCTTTGCGCTTCACCCAGAAGAGCTGAGAAAATGGTGCTGTCCATTGAACAGGGCAGGTGCTTTGTTTGCGTGGTGGGTTGTTGTGGCAGTGAAACCCGGTTATAGTCCTCAGATGTCACAACCTCCAGTACAGCTCTCGACTTAAAGGGACATAGGAATCAGTTGTAATGTTGATCAAATGTGTCTTTCAATTTGGAAGTGTAACCCAAACCCTTCTGATTAGTCCCTGGCCATTGGAATAATGTGGTTCTGCAGTTGCAGCATTTTCTACATAATTATGAACTTACTTTACTTGCCGCACAAAGCATTGCCTACTGCGTAATTTTATGATTTCAGCAATTTGTTTCTTGTTCAAATGGATCAAAAGTTACTACACAGTGGGAACCACGTGTTACACTGTTGCTAAGGAGGTGAAATATTTGCCCCAAAGGTATTACTGTGTGTTAAACTGACAAAATACTGACATAACATTGCTTCCGAATTTGCTGTATTATGCTGTACAATTAGCTTTTTCTTGCTGCATAAGTTTGTCAACTATGCCACATAATTTGGTTCCCCATTGTCATATAATTTAAGTCATCCAAAGGGGCATCTTTTCGTGCCTAGTAAGTAGAAGCTATGAACGCATTAGGAGTGAGTTCTCTGGCCTCAAAAGGACGTGGTCCTTCTAGTTTTCATTGTAGATCCTAGTTTTAAGTGTATTTGACAAATTCAATTGGAGTGCAAATGTTGCGGCGCATACACCCCAATATATGCAGACATCTTTTGGGAATAACAATACCACTCCACCCCTCAGGGCCCAGGGAAAGGACTGTGTGGAGATAATTATATTGGAAAACCAACAGTGATGAACAGAATGCAGAACAATGTCATACATTCACCCCATTACAGAGATCTGGGCCTAAATCCATCGTTTTTTTGCACTCCACACCACTCCAGTTCAGGAAAGTAATGGCTTGTGTGGGGTGCAGCAGTGTGTGGCTTGCAACAGTGTGTGGTGCACAGCAGTGTGTGGCGTGCAGCAGTGTGTGGCGTGCAGCAGTGTGTTTCATGCAGCAGTGTGTGGCATGCAGCAGTGTGTGGCGTGCGTAAATCCATCGTTTTTTTGCACTCCACACCACTCCAGTTCAGGAAAGTAATGGCTTGTGTGGGGTGCAGCAGTGTGTGGCTTGCAACAGTGTGTGGTGCACAGCAGTGTGTGGCGTGCAGCAGTGTGTGGCGTGCAGCAGTGTGTTTCATGCAGCAGTGTGTGGCATGCAGCAGTGTGTGGCGTGCAGCAGTGTGTGGCGTGCAGCAGTGTGGGGTGTGCAGCAGTGTGTGGCGTGCAGCAGTGTGAGGCATGCAGCAGTGTGAGGCATGCAGCAGCGTGTGGGGTGCAGCAGTGTGTGGCGTGCAGAAGTGTGTGGCATGCAGCAGTGTGAGGCGTGCAGCAGTGTGTGGCATGCAGCAGTGTGTGGCGTGCAGCAGTGTGTGGCATGCAGCAGCGTGTGGCATGCAGCAGTGTGTGGCATGCAGCGTTCAGCAGTGTGGGCGTGCAGCAGTGTGTGGTGTGCAGCAGTGTGTGGTGTGCAGCAGTGTTTGGCATGCAGCATTGTGTGGCGTGCACCAGTGTGAGACATGCAGCTATGTGAGGCGTGCAGCTATGTGAGACGTGCAGCAGTGTGAGGCGTGCAGCAGTGTGTGGTGTGCAGCAGTGTGTGGCGTGCAGCGTGCAGCAGTGTGTGGCGTGCAGCAGTGTGTGGCATGCAGCAGCGTGTGGCATGCAGCAGTGTGTGGCATGCAGCAGGTGGCGTGCAGCAGTGTGTGGCGTGCAACAGTGTGAGGCGTGCAGCAGTGTGAGGCGTGCAGCAGTGTGTGGCGTGCAGCAGTGTGTGGCATGCAGCACTGTGAGGCGTGCAGCAGTGTGAGGCGTGCAGCAGTGTGTGGCATGCAGCAGTGTGTGGTGTGCAGCGCGCAGCAGTGTGTGGTGTGCAGCAGTGTGGGGCGTACAGCAGTGTGTGGCGTGCAGTGTGCAGCAGTGTGTGGCGTGCAGCAGTGTGTGGCGTGCAGCAGTGTGTGGCTTGCAGCAGTGTGTGGCGTACAGCAGTGTGAGGCGTATAGCAGTGTGAGGCATACAGCAGTGTGAGGCATGCAGCAGTATGAGGCGTGTGGGGTGCAGCAGTGTGTGGCGTGCAGCAGTGTGAGGCATGCAGCAGTGTGTGGCGTGCAGCAGTGTGAGGAGTGCAGCAATGTGTTTCGTGCAGCAGTGTGTTTCGTGCAGCAGTGTGTGGCATGCAGCAGGGTGTGGTGTGCAGTAGTGTGTGCCGTGCAGCAGTGTGAGGTGTGCAGCAGTGTGTGGCGTGCAGCAGTGTGAAGCATGCAGCAGTGTGAGGCATGCAGCAGCGTGTGGTGTGAAGCAGTGTGTGGCTTGCAGAAGTGTGTGGCGTTCAGCAGTGTGAGACATGCAGCAGTGTGTGGCGAGCAGCAGTGTGTGGCATGCAGCAGTGTGTGGCGTGCAGCAGTGTGTGGCATGCAGCGTTCAGCAGTGTGTGGCGTGCAGCAGTGTGTGGCGTGCAGTGTGCAGCAGTGTGTGGTTTGCAGCAGTGTTTGGCGTGCAGCATTGTGTGGCGTGCAGCAGTGTGAGGGGTGCAGCAGTGTGTGGCATGCAGCGTGCAGCAGTGTGTGGCGTGCAGCAGTGTGTGGCGTGCAGCAGTGTGAGGCGTGCAGCAGTGTGAGGCATGCAGCAGTGTGTGGCGTGCAGCAGTGTGTTTCGTGCAGCAGTGTGTGGCAGGCAGCAGGGTGTGGTGTGCAGTAGTGTGTGGCGTGCAGCAGTGTGTGGTGTGCAGCGCGCAGCAGTGTGTGGCGTGCAGCAGTGTGGGGCATGCAGCAGTGTAAGACGTGCAGCAGTGTGTGGCGTGCAGCAGAGTGAGGCGTGCAGCAGTGTGTGGCTTGCAGCAGTGTGTGGCGTACAGCAGTGTGAGGCGTATAGCAGTGTGAGGCATACAGCAGTGTGAGGCGCGCAGCAGTATGAGGCGTGTGGCGTGCAGCAGTGTGTGGGGTGCAGCAGTGTGTGTCTTGCAACAGTGTGTGGTGCACAGCAGTGTGTGGCGTGCAGCAGTGTGAGGCATGCAGCAGTGTGTTTCGTGCAGCAGTGTGTGGCATGCAGCAGTGTGTGGCATGCAGCAGTGTGTAGCGTGTAGCAGTGTGAGGTGTGCAGCAGTGTGTGGCGTGCAGCAGTGTGAGGCATGCAGCAGTGTGAGGCATACAGCAGCATGTGGCGTGCAGCAGTGTGTGGCGTGAAGAAGTGTGTGGTGTGCAGCAGTGTGTGACGTTCAGCAGTGTGAGACATGCAGCAGTGTGTGGCGTGCAGCAGTGTGTGGGGTGCAGCAGTGTGTGTCTTGCAACAGTGTGTGGCGTGCAGCAGTGTGTGGCGTGAAGAAGTGTGTGGTGTGCAGCAGTGTGTGACGTTCAGCAGTGTGAGACATGCAGCAGTGTGTGGCGTGCAGCAGTGTGTGGCATGCAGCAGTGTGAGGCGTGCAGCAGTGTGAGGCGTGCAGCAGTGAGAGGCGTGCAGCGGGCAGTGGCGTGCAGCAGTGTGTGGCATGCAGCAGTGTGTGGCGTGCAGCGTACAGCAGTGTGTGGCGTGCAGCAGTTTGTGGCATGCAGCAGTGTGTGGCATGCAGCAGTGTGTGCCATGCAGCAGTGTGTGGCGCGCAGCAGTGTGTGGCGCACAGCAGTGTGTGGCGCGCATCAGTGTGTGGCGTTGTAACGACCGGATTCTCGAGCCAGATGGGATCAGCTCCTAAGAGCCCCTCTAACCCAGTCGGAACGTAATCACCTCCCTCCTTAGAACGTATTTACAATGGGTATATGTATATGTATGTACATCTTGTACCTAAGGATGGGGAAAATAGCAATACACATGCATAGGTTTTCTACAATATCCCATTCATACCAACTAGTCTCACGGCCACTTAGACCCAGACTAATCTACCCTGGGGCAGTTCTGATTATGTACCATTACACACTGATCACCCTCAGTGCTCACTCGACAAGCAATCCGGCGTGCCATACACACTGGGCTGCAGTCCCAGTGCTCTCTTTTTATCCGGTCCACAATCCGGTGGACCTACACACTGGTGTCCCTCCCAGTGCTCGCTTACTTACAACCCGATCCGCAATCCGGCGGATCTACACACCAGTCTCCCACCTGGTGTTCTCATTAACGCCGCTTACCAACGACGATCACTCTCCTATGAATACCTTTGGAAGAAATCTCTCATTGGCTACTCGGGATGATACTACAATAATATGAATTAGCACGGCTTTCCAAATTGAATCATGTACCTTCTGCTCTCGGCATCAAATGGTCCCTCTCTCCCTCATTATTCAGTCACCTCTTACCTGACCGGGATTTACATCCGTTCATGAAAACGATGTCTGACTAGAAGACCAGGTTACCCTGATTGAACAAGAATACAAGGCACATGTTTGTTCACTAAGAACTGGGGTATTTTATTACAATGATTATAAACACAGCACTATACTATAACATATATACTGCAAAGAAAAGAGAAAGGTTAGAATGTGCACGTTCTAAGAACAGATCAGACTTCACCTTGTGAGCACGAAGTCGGGGTTCAACAGTCATCTAGGTTCCCTTCTCGTCTGTGCCTTGGCTCGTCTCGGAATCACACCTCAGCAGTCACGAGTACACGTCTGCACCGCTATGCTCTGTCTCTTCTGCTTCCCTCCAAGTCACTGGAACCTTCCTCTTTATTAGCTGCTGTCTCTCTCTATCTCTGATCGCTCTGCGCTACTTCTCCTTCTCCTTCAATCTTTCTCAGAGAGTATCAGCTTCATGACCTTTCTCGGACTTCAAGATGGCAACTGTCTGCCTGGAAATAATTAATAGCATTGATGCTAACGGCTAGCTGCCGCCTACAGACTGACTGACTCACTGCCTAACACTTTCGCTAATATGGAAGCTTGTCCTTTCATGGAAAGTTACGGCCAGTAACCTGCCGCCCACCAAATTCTTGTACCTCCCCGTACCAAGGACACGTTCCCAGCTGGCCAGCCTGATGTTGTGTCTTCGGAGTGGAGAAAAATACAGTCTTTCGATAAGGGCCAGCCTGAGCCGGTTCTCTCCAAGCGAACAACACTTCGAAACTAAAACATTACACTTGGCCTAGAAGCATCTCAAGCTGCCGGGGCACAAAGCAAGATGGAGTCTCTCCCGTTTGAGGCCTACAAGGCCCGAAATAAGCATAACTCCATAGAAGGTATACTAACACTCTTGCAAAAGGACGGATTATCATTAATACTAATGAATCTATCCCCTAACTTAAGTTTATAAGCCCTGATCTAAGGAAAAGGGTACGAAAATGCACTACTGTGCCTTATGAATAGGCCCTGTTTATAGTTCTAATCCCTGCACTAGGAGGGTAATAGGCTGGAGTCACCTTCAATCATTCTCCCTCCAAGGAGGGCCGAAAAAGTCGGTCAGAACAGGCGTGCAACAGTGTGTGGTGTGCAGCAGTGTGTGGCGTGCAGCAGTGTGAGGCATGCAGCAGTGTGTGGTGTGCAGCAGTGTGTGGTGCGCAGCAGTGTGTGGCGTGCAGCAGTGCGAGGCATGCAGCAGTGTGTGGCGTGCAGCATGCAGCAGTGTATGGTGTGCAGCAGTGTGTGGCGTGCAGCAGTGTGTGGCGTGCAGCAGTGTGTGGCTTACAGCAGTTCGTGGCATGCAGCAGTGTGAGGCGTGTGGAAGAAGGCCAGGATAGGCCTCTCAGTCTGCATTTTCTAAAGAGCAGTTTAGACTGCTAACATATCGCAAAAGCGTATTAAAGTATTTTGGAAAAGGACAGTCGTGGGATCCGCAGAGGTCCTTTCGCCTGCTTGCACAATACACACACAGTGTGCCACGGACCCTTGAGCATGGAAGGGAACGGGCCACGTGGCCGCTCTTTGAACTGTGAAATACGGCAATTATCACGGTCTAGTGGCCCCCTCGGGCCTCTGGGCCCTAGTGCCACTGCACCTGCTCCTCCAATGTACGCTACGCCCCTGGAACTACAGACGAGTAAATAGAGATATGTACTTTTTAAAAAAAGCAACAATTTGCAAATATTTCACATATTCTCTGGCCACCGCAGAGACGATGATTTTTAAAAACCAGATTATAGGTCCCTGCCAGCATGCTGGATGTTCTTGAAATGCGAAGGGTGCCTGGTCACACTGAATGAACTTTGCTGTCTGAGCATCATATAAGGGACACTTCCATGCAGTGTGTGTGTGCATGCCGTCAGGGCAATTCCAAATATGCTCAAACACAGCACGTGCTGCGTTTAGGAAAATCCTGAGGGGTAGAAATATTCTCGCAGATACAAAACATGGAGCCAAGGCAGAAGTCCCTAAAAACAAAAACGCATTGTTTTACCTTTCGAAACAACAAATGTTATCTTCCGTGACTGCAGGTTGAGACCCATAAGGAGTTTTTAGGGCTCGCCTGCTGATGCGCTTGCGCATAGCTGGCGAAGCTCTATTGTGGCTTATCCAGAGTTTAACCACTGGCGATTCCAAGCAGTGCATGTGCTTTTTAAGTCATTGCGCAAGCGCAATCCCTAAAAAGCGTGTGCACAATGCCACCAGCCGCCTGCCTGCCTGCCTCGCAGTACCACATCAAAGGCAGCCCTCCCAGCGCATTTCTCACCCCCTAATTATTCACGGCCGGTCGGCCGTACTTTCAGTTTCACGGCCGCCAGGCCGTGTCTCCTTTTATGCTCTCTGATGTTGTGTCTCGCGTTTCTCCTCCCCCCAGTGTACTTTTTTTAAAACTTGTTTTTTTTTACCAACACTCGTATCATCAGTCGCTGGGGAAAAGGCAACGTTAATAAAGATAACAAGTGAACGATCGAAATCAGGGCGAATGCGTGAAAAGCAATGTTTTTGAATCAAGAAGTGGTTAACATACGATCTCTCCGAGTTTTACGAGGCTCACAGATCTGCTGTGATGTTGTAGACGCCCCGCACCTCCTCGGTGTGTGCACGGTGGGTCTGCACTGCTTGTGTAAAAGGTTCACATTCCCGCGGTGCTCACAAGCAGCGAGCAAGGAATGTGCGGCCCATCTGCTTTGCATCAGGCCGCCCGTCCGTGTATATTTCTCCACATGTTAACCATCATACAATACTTGCGTGAACAGTTCGGAAGAACAATAACCCTATTTATCAAGTCTAAAAATCTGTGGCCGAGTCTCCCTATTTAACTTGTTTTTCTTTCTCGTTCCAAGCTAAACTGCACTCTCCGCCTACCCTTCTCCCTTGCTAGTTTCTCATGCCCCAGTCCTTCCCTCAATCTATTTGCCTACCACCCCCTCCATTCACAGTCCCTCCCTTCCACATATTTCTGTCTCTGCTCTTTCCAGCATTTGTTGTCTCTGTTTTCTATCAAATATCAGCTCTCGCCCTCCTCCACTGTCCGTGCCCCCATTCCTAAACACTTATCTGACTTTCCGGGTTCTGTGCCCCGCCCCACCACAGAGACCGCTGCCCCACCCTCGCCCTCACCGCTCTGCTCTGCCCGAGCGGAATCGATTACCAGAAGAAGGAGCAAGCCACAAGCATACATGTTTGTGTGTGTAACTAGCTCCTCTCAGCCTCACTCTACTCTCATTCCTGCCCTCCTCTCCCGTGTCTTAGGCCCACCTCCGCTAACTCTCCTCCCTCTCGCCCGTCCCTCTTTCCTATGCCTGCCTTCCTTCTCCCCCTTCCTCCTATTCAGCCCATTTCCTCCATCACCGGTCTTTCTTTTCCCAGTACTTCTCTCCCACTCCTCGGGCGCTCCTACCCAGCCCTCCTCGTCACCCCTTTCGCCTCTCAACTCTCTCTCCTTTCGAACCCTGCCGCACTCCCTCCCCTTCTCTGCGTCTCTCTTCTACTTTCCTCTTGTATAATCTCCTTTCCAGCCCTCTGTTTGCCTTTTTTCCTTTTTCTCGTTCCAAGCTAAACTGCACTCTCCGCCTACCCTTCTCCCTCACTCGTTTCTCATGCCCCAGTCCTTCCCTCCCTCTATTCGCCTACCTCCCCCCTCCATTCACAGTCCCTCCCTTCCACATATTTCTGTCTCTGCTCTTTCCAGCATTTGTTGTCTCTGTTTCTCTCACATATCAGCTCTCGCCCTCCTCCACTGTCCGTGCCCCCATTTCTAAACACTTATCTGCCTTTCCCGGTTCTGTGCCCCGCCCCACCACAGAGACCGCTGCCCCACACCCAAAGACGCTGCTTCACCCCCGCCCTCACGGCTCTGTTAAGGCACCGGTTGCCGCTTTAGCGCCGAAGCGCCTATCTGTTTTCAACATTATATGATCCAATCCTTTGTCTGACATCTGCTAAGCAAACAGTCAAATCGTTTTCATTCTGTGTCCAATGTTTACAGAAAACAGCAGAAAGGGGCATCTCATACAAATCTTCAAGAAGAGCTTTGTTGTGGTTTGTTGAACAGGTTCTCAGAGCACCCGTTTTTAGACCTGGGGAAAAGGGCGGCTCTTACAAGAGAACGCGTTTTATGGGCAATACACATTTAAGAAATACAAACATCCATCCCCCCCACTCCATCCATCCCCCATCCATCCATCCCCCCACTCCATCCCCATCCATCCATCCATCCTCCCACTCCATCCCCCATCCATCCATCCCCCAGTCCACCCCCCCACTCCATCCCCCCACCCACTCCATCCATCCATCCATCTCCCCCACTCCATCCATCCATCCATCCACCCCCACTCCATCCATCCATCCATCCATCCATCCATCCATCCATCCATCCATCCATCCATTCCCCCACTCCATCCATCCCACTCCATGCATCCCACTCCATCCATCCATCCATCCATCCCCCCACTCCATCCATCCCCCCACTCCAACCATCCATCCCCCCACTCCATCCATCCATCCCCCACACTCCATCCCCCACTCCATCCATCCCCCACTCCATTCCCCCCACTCCATCCATCCATCCATCCATCCCCCCACTCCATCCATCCATCCATCCCCCAACTCCATCCATCCATCCATTCATCCCCCACTCTATCCATCCATCCATCCATCCATCCCACTCCATCCATCCATCCCCACCACTCAGCACCGCCTCAGCACCGCCACAGCACCGCCACTGCACCACTACTCAGCAGCACCACTCAGCAGCACTGGTTCAAATCTGTTCTCTCAATGTTTCAAGCTTTATTACAAATCACAAAAAGATGTTAATATTTCACTTCTGTTCTTGGATTTTCGTCACAATAAAAAACACTGAACATAATTTTCACAAAAGTTATTTACAAAAGTTTAAGCTATTGCCATTACAAATTAAATACATTATTTAAGTATTAATTATTAAAAAAAATTAAAAGCCATTGTTATTTGTAATATCAATGCATCTAATTCACGTAAATACAAAACATGTTGAATTACAAATGCTATAGGTGTCACATTTGCGAAAGTTATAACTATTGGCATTGTAAATGACAAAGCTATTAATTTAGCTATTTTAAAAAATAATGCATAAATAACAAAAAAATCATTTATAATACCAATAGCTCAAACTTTCCTAATGCGAGCCCTATTGCATTTCCAATGCTTGTTAAGGTAGTCAACTTAAAGGGACAGTTGGCCGCAAATGTTTTTTCGGACTGGGCATCTCAGCGCAGTCTGCTAAGAGGGGTATTTAAAGCATTAAACCCAGAAAAGAATGCACCCTACCCCATCAGAGTGCCAAGGATTCGTGAACACGAGGGCTGTAGCTTCCTTTGACTTTTTAAAAGTACGGGTATAGTTTTCAGATCAAGGGTAAAACAGGATGAAGACGTCAGGCAGTGTGTGCAGGTTTGCTTTAAACATTGCCATGCAAAATCTGGAGCTAGTTATGGCTAAAGTTTTCTTTAAAAAGCAAGCGTATGCCAGGGCCGCATAAACACAGGAATCAATCGAGTGATGTGCTTACTAATGGATAATAAAAACAATCAGACCTCATTTGAGGACCAAAATGAATACGCAAGAAAAAAAACAAATCAATATGGTGTCTGGGGCCGTCCATTAAGCCTTTATCTGCTGCATGGGTCACAAATGTTAACACTGTCGAGCAAGTGGCTGGGTTCAGTGTGCTGACAACAGGCAGCATTCTACGGCATCATCAAATATGCAGGGAGATTGGCAGGAGCCTGGAGAAGAGCCCGGTAACATTCCAACACCTAACCCCATCCGATAACACCAGGGGACTCTGAAAAGGGGAGCAAACCGCTAAGTCAGTGATATGGGACCCACAGTTCCTGATCTAGCAAAGCTTTGGTATAATGACAGCTCACATTCGCCACACAAAAAGTGAGACAAGGAATTTAGAGACCCCCAAAGGATCTTTTACCCTATACTAAAATAATCTGGATTTGAATGTACTGTCGAAGAACTTTAGCAATTGTGCATTAAGCTGAGTGAATCACACGACGGACAGAGACGAGGCTCCAAAGGGAGTTAAGATTGGTTTGGCACCTTAAAGTGAGGAATTATTGGACTTTTTTAGTTTTGTAACTTTAGCACATTTTCTAAGCAATTGTTTTTTGTGACTATGACCATTGTGCGCTGATATTCATTTACTGTGTTACATTTCACGTTCTTTCTCAAATTTGATCTGATTCACTGAAATAACATTCTGTACTAAAATAAGAAAAAACAAGCGGCACTTCAACGGATCGCGAAAGCGATCCAATTGTAAAAAAAAAAAAAGCCTGTAGTGTTGCTTGCGCACGTGCTACTACGAGCATATGTTTTGAATTATCTCGGCTGTTAAGCCGCGATCATTCAAAACATATGGCCTCTGGTGCGCGTAACAGACCCCAATAGGCCATAGGCGGAGCTACGCGACCGCCTATGGCATATTGCGTGTTCTGTTTAAAAACAGCACGCACCCGAAGGCCAATGAAATTGGACCTTGGAAATCCACACGCATGAGATATGTCGAATTCAAGGTCCATTTTCAAAACGCCGGGATTAGGAGTCTGGGCTGCGCGGACACTGCTGTGTAGTCCGAGCCCTAAAATGGACCGAAGAGCCATATTGAAGGAAAAAGAGGA
>NW_028252496.1:0-10056 GCF_964263255.1 Lissotriton vulgaris
TAGGGCCAGGTAGCACCAGGTGGCTATCAAAGACACTTTCACATTAATGAATGAATGAATACTTTATTGTTTGGTTATTCAAAACCATTACATTAAAACCAAGATACAAAATTACAAAAGTCAAAATCAGGGGGGTGACAGCAAGCAAGTCTGTGTGAAGGTCCCTGGGCACTGATGGATGCGGTGAAAAAGATCATGATAAGACAGTCCGATGTGCATCTGCAAAGTCTCTATTCATGTGAGCCCTGAATGGCCATCAACTCTGTTGAATATACTTTCCAAAGGAGGCCATCTGTTTTACCGTGGTTAATGTATATAATTGATGAATCGCCTCCTTTACGGTGCATGACCCGGCTCCTCTTAGGATCAATCAATCAATCAGGAGTTTGTTAAAGCGCGACTACTCACCCATATGGGTCTCAAGGCGCTAGGGGGGGGGGGGGTGGGTGGGCGCAGGTTCCATTCCATCAAGGAGGGGGTCTGTCGAAGAGCCAGGTTTTAAGGTTTCTTGCGAAGATGGGGAGCAATGTTGTCTGTCTGAGGTGGAGCGGAAGGGCGTTCCATGCTTTGGCCGCGAGGAAGGAGAAGGAGCAACCTCCCGATCTGGTCTTTCTGGTGCGGGGGACCACGGCATAGGAAAGCTGGGCTGATCGTAGGGTCCTTTGGGGTGCGTGGAATTTGAGTCGGCTGTTCAGGTATGCTGGTCAGGTGCCGTGGAGGGCCTTGTGTGCGTGGGTGAGCATCTTAAAGGTGATTCTCGCCTCGACGGGGAGCCAGTGGAGTGTGCGCAGGTGCTGGGAGATGTGGCAGTGTTTTGGCAGGTTGAGGACCAGTCTTGCGGCGGCGTTCTGGATGTTCTGTAGCTTGCGGATGAGGTTTTTGTTTATTCCGGCGTAGAGTGCGTTGCCGTAGTCGAGTCTGCTGGTGACCAGGGCGTGAGTGACTGTCTTTCGGTGTTCGAGGGGTTAGGATGGGCCTAAGATAAAGGCTACGAGCCGTGCGCAGTGCCGGGCAGCAGAATAAAAGGTGGGCCAATGACTCTCGTTTATACCTGCAGAGCCTGCATTCCCAGGCCCCTAATCCGGCCTTTTTGGAAGCATATAGTTCTTTTAGGGGCAAGGGGTGTAGTCTGTAGGCTAAAATCTTGTGGAGAGCTGTGCGGCCAACAGCCTACGTGAGATGGTGTTTGGGGTTGTGGATAATTTGCGGCAAGCTTAGGGTCTCGTGAAAAACTCTTTTTTCCAGTGACTCCAGGTCCAATTCCCGCGAGCGCACGTGTACTTGTTTTTTAATTATGCTTTTAATGGCGGCATTAAGGTTATATGCAAACCGGCTATTTGGGTTACACTGCATGCTTTCTGCAAACACTATGCATTGGGTGTATGCCCTGGAGCTGAAGCAGTTTGACCAATCCAGGACAAGAACATGTTGACTCAGTGTTACTGTATCTTTTGCATTCTTAGCACTTCATTATTTTGTCATTTGTACATATGTTACCACTGAGAGCATGTTTCACCTTATTAGTACCAATGTAACACCAAAATACAGCAATAAGCAATTGAAAGGGGACACATTCTTTACCACGAAGGCAGAACCAGGGCCTGCTTTTGTAACTTTTGAATAGTTTGAACTCTAAACTGTTCTTTTTTAGTTAAAATCTGCAGACTATTCAGCAAATGGTGAATTATGTTCCAATTGTAGTAAATACATTAATGCGTGGAAAATGCCATGGCAGCAGAATTGCATAATTCCAGTGCCCATGGTTATGCTCCCACAAAGCCAGCAAATTTCAAACCGTGGCTTCGTATGACTTTCGTTCATGAGGTTTCTGGAGTTTAAACGTTCCCTCCCGAGAGTTTTACTAATGCTGAAAATATACTTCAAATTAATGTAGCTGTTAGGCCTGGCATCTTTGGCGAGGTTTCCCCTGACTTTTTGCCTCTACCTCCTGTATTTTTGACGCGCTACTGGATTTCGTTTTTGCTGGTTTAGACGCTGTGGGCACTTTGCCACTGCTGATCAGTGTCAAAGTGCCAGTGCTCCCTAGGTTAATTGTTATTGTGATTGTATATCCATGATTGGTATATTTGTGTTACCAGGAAGTCCCTAGTAAAGTGCACTGCGTGTGCCAGGGCTGGTGATTCAAATGCTACTAGTGGGCCTGCAGCACTGCTTGTGCCACCCACAAGAGTAGCCCTAAAATGGTGTCTCAAGCCTGCCAACGCAGTGCCTGTGGGCAGTTGCTAACTGCCATGTTGACCTGGCCAGTGTCCACACTGGCCAGCCCTAACCCTTCCCTTTCTGTTCACATTGGACACCCCTATGGAAAGCCCTAGGTAGCCTCCATGGCAGGGTGCAGTGTATGTGAAAGGTAGAGTATGTACTAGTGTGTGTGACATGCTCTGATAGTGAATTACAGCCATTTTCGATTTTCACTATTGTAAAGCTATCTTGCCCATATGCTATAATGGGAAATGCTGTGTATAATGTTTACCTGCATATCTTCCCATAGGAGCAAGATAGAAAATTAAAGTCTGGTATCCCTGAACTCAGAATTTAATAACCTATCTTTTAGGATGGATGTTTTTTAAATCCTGTGTTTGAGAACAGCACTTTTAGAAAGTGGCTGTTCTCTTGTCTGATCTTTCTGTGTGCCTTCGCCTGTTTTTGATTTGATTGTCTGGTTTGTGAGTGAAAGGGGCTGGGGAGCCCCCAGGAGGCTGGATGAGTTAGCCCTAGGCTGAATAGCTGCATCTGCATCTTGAGTGGTGGGAAGGGATAGCACCAGGCCTGAATAGGGCTGTGCCTGCTTCCACAATGCTGACTCCACCTCCTGCTGGGCGGCTGACAACCCTGCCCCTCTCTCTGAAAGGAAAGAAGAAGTCAGGAAAACAAAGTGCTCCAGGACTGACCAGAGCTGTTTCAGACTAAGCCAAGGCCTCTCTGCCTCCAGAGAACAAAGGAAAGACTGGTATAAAAGAGGGTTACCCAGACTACAGAAAATTATATCATTCTGGATTCAAGAAGGAACCTCTGCCAAGGAGAAAGATGGAAGACTGAAGAGAACTATGCTGTTGCTTTGTCCCCCTGCTTGAAGAGATCTCCTAGGGCCTGAAGAAAGCTGGCCTCCTGTTAAGAAGCCCCAGGAACAAAAGGACTTCACCCCCAGCTTCCCCCTGAGCTCTTCTGTAGGAGTTCTGCCCTCCCTAGAGAGCTTGATCCAATTGTGGGGCCTCTGGAAGTTATTCCTGCTGTTTGGGAATCTGGACAAGGAGTAAAGAAGAAAATGTACAATTTTCACGCATCGCATGCTTGCGGAGCGCATCCCAGACAGTGCGAGGAAATTTCCGCTGCCGCGAAGATCGAGATCGTCGCAGCGCCTGTTGCTGCTTCAAGAACCGATGCATCGTTCTCTTGAGGAACGCATCGGCCTGGTCACGTAATATTCCTGTTGCAGCAAATATCAACACAGAGCCTGTTGTCGCTGGGTGAGATCGTCGCACCACTTACTTGCGGACCGCATCACGTTGCTGCTAACATTGTCACAGATCCATCACATCAAGGGGCCATGAGAGGAGAAGATCGACACTGCGCTGCGCACCGCCACCGCACCTGATATCGTCGCCGTCCCGAAGATCGTTGCATTGTGCCTGTGTGAGATGCTTCCTATCGAACCTGCGCACCGGAATCCATACAAGGTATCGCATCCCTCCCCATACAGACCGGATTCGTCGCAACATGCCCACTGCGTCCAGCGGAACTGTCACATCACCTCCCCAGGGTCTCAGTAGTGACGATTCGCTTGTTTTTCATTCTATGAATGTGCCTGTGTGTTGAAATGAGTGTGTTTGTGTACTGGGCATCAGTCGACTCCCTGAGGGGACTGTGATGTGATTTCTGTGTAGTAGGTTAAGGAGGAGCCTGGCTGCACAATGCTGAAAATGCAGAAAATGCTGAAAATAACAGCCTGAGTTCTTTTCTCTATCCCTTCCTACCCACCCGCGCTGCACCTTGACTTCCTCGGAGCTCCACAGTGCAGATGAAACATTCACAGAGGCAGTGTGCGGATGGTGCAAGACGCGGGGGTGGAGCGGTCTTGGAGCCTCCGTGTAGCCGCATCTTCAGCGCTGCTCGAGAGTGGAAGCTGCAGGTTTTCTTTTTGCAGCTCCGGCTGCCCTTGCTTGCGGTGCCGGCCTTCCTGCCTCTTCCATTCCAGCGTGCTGCGGAGAGAGAAGGCGGTCGGAGCTGGGACGGAGAGCGTGGGGAATGTCCGCTTCCACAGCGCTGTGGAACCCGAGGCGAGGGGTGGGGGCTTCCTGCACAGATCAGGTTGGGCATGGGAGTTGCATGGTTCCCTCCAGTACTGGGGGTGTGCAAAGAGGATACCGCATCTCCTATAGGCTTGTGTCGTGCTAAAGCAACATCTTCTCACGAGCCCGCGGTTTGTCGATATACTCTACATAATAGGCCCCCCAGCAGCCTTTCAGTGGTCCCTAAACTAAAGGTTGTTTTACCACCGATAGTAGAGGTAAAGGCCATTACAAGACAGGTGACAGGCGCCTGTATAACAGAAGGAACACCCCAGGCAAAGGAAAAGGCCAAAAGAAAACTAGGGGGGCCTTCAATCAAATTAAAAATCATGCCATCGCTGAAGTTCTTTTATAAGGTCATCTCCACTAATACTGTGGTGTGTGGGCAGGATAAAATTATAAAAGATAAGGCTATAAATATGGCCACTACGTCTGCTGATCTTGCTGCCCTAATCACCACCACCACCTTAGCAGGTCTTATGGTTAGTGAAAGGACCTACCTGCCACCTTCTAGCACCCCTGGTGTAACAGCTGAGAGCTTAGCCCTGCAAGACCATTCGGTAATTATTCACCCGTCGGTGGAACTATCAAAGAGCTTCTCAGCGCTGGAGATTCAGAGTTTCGATCAGGGAAATACCCTTTGCATAATATCAGAGAAAGGTAGTGGGTCTCAATCAGGACAGCAGGTGTCAGGAAATCTTGAGTCTACCCAGCACTCCTCCTTGCCAACTCTACCGTCCTCCCAGCCTGTATCTGGGTCACCTTTGACACTGGCCGACATCCTGTTGAGTTTGAGAGAGGATACCTGTCTACTGGTATTGATTGTGGAATGATTTCCTTATATGTAACACAACAAGATGAGGAAGGGTCCAAGGGGTGGCAATATTTATAGGCCACTATCAGCCTAAACCCCCAACTTAAACCGTTATCAAAAAGAAAGGCTAGGTAGGGTCTGTACACAGGACTGAACTTCTCAAAGTAGCAAGAATGAAATATTTGTTTGTGATTATTACCCAAAATGTGAAAAAGTAGGTACCACAATTATTGCATTATAAATGTTACCTAATGATTATTCTGGTTATAGCTCTCTATGCAATGTACTCACTGCGCCCATTCTGCCAGATTTAGTCTTAAGGGATTCTTTCCTGTAAAAAATAAGATTATGACACACAGTATGTCTATTATGCACCTCAATCTAACTCTAACATCAAAAAACTGCAAAATAAAGTACAGTGTCTCAGTCCACTTGCAACAGTGGTGAAGAAAATAATGTTTTGTATCAAGTGATTCATTTACTTACCCCAGTAATCTAGGGAGTAAGCCTCACCTCTCCTGGCACCGGCTCAGGGATAGGAGGCCCGCTCTGAATTCATGTGGAAAAAACAAGTAACAATAAGGATTTTATCATTACAATTACAATCCCTTGACTATATATCCAACCTATATGCATCTAAATTGGGAGCACAGAACAAACGTTGGTATAATGACAAGGTTGAAGCAAAAATGGCTGAAAGCAACAGGATAGTGGGTATTCAGTTATCCTTTCTATAGCTGTCCGTTAGTTACTAGTGCTCTGTATATTGGTAAACAGACTTTCCTTATGACTCACCTTTAGGCAGCATAACAGAGAAAAGCAGGCAGAATGATGTTAAAAGTTCCCTTACCTGTCCGTCGGTACCTCTGGCCTCTTCCTGAGGCTAGGGGGGAGGTACCGACTGGACACCGTGTATGTACTGATATACTCGCTGGTGAAACGCCATTGGTTGACTTATCTGGCGGACCAGAACGAAAGCATGCGAGGTGAAATGAAAACAGAGCGCATGCGCAAGGTCGCGTGTTACTATTGGTTTATGATTAGTTTGTGAGTTGGTATGTCAACAAACCGATTTTTTTTATCTCTTCTATTAAATCGGCGTTGGCGCATATACTCTCCGAGTGTTTTACACCCGTGTATGTTTATTCAATCACCGCTTGAGCAGACCCGTCAAAATAACAGTTATCAGGAGAGACGAGTCAAAACATAACACAAAAGAAACTCATTTGAAACACAGCCTTCAATTGGGTTCTCACGACTTACAGCGAGACCCATTGGTCGGTGGCGGGCCAATCAGAATGCTGAAGCTACCTCGCCGGTGTCGGCGAAAAAAATGTCAGACCCAGCTAATGTCTCTGAAAATAAAAGGAAAAGTTTTTCAAGTTTGATAATCATCAAGCCATTGGCGAAAAATCCATTTTTGTTCTTTCAAAGAATGATCGTAATGCCATTGCACTAAACTTGAATGCAAATGCGCTACTGCTTTTGGCAATCGCCATGCATAGCCATGCCTTCACTGCTTAAAATCTTCGTAATGGCTTGATGATTATCACACTTGAAAAACGTTTCCTTTTATTTTCAGATTCATAGAGTTAGATTGAGGTGCATAATAGACATACTGTGTGTCTTACTCTTATTTTTTACAGGAAAGAATCCCTTAAGACTAAATCTGGCAGAATTGGCGCAGTGAGTACATTGCGTAGAGAGCTATAGCCAGAATAATCATTAGGTAACATTTATAAGGCAATAATTGTGATACCTACTTTTTCACATTTTGGGTAATAATCACAAACAAATATTTGTGGAACCTTTTCTTTTGCTGTAGTGTATAACTAAGACTTGGTCCTGATGAAAGCTAAGCAGGGGAGCTGCCCCTGAGATAGCAGAAACATGTCAACCATTATATCATCTTCTTAGGGCAGTTATTATTTTGCACTGTCTTACACTCCATTTTTAACCTTGACCCCATGATTTATTTCCCAATAAAAATGTTCCCTATATCATGGTAGTCAATTTTAGCCTACACTATACTTTGACTTTTGTTTTTACACTTATTGTTGCACTGCAAACCTTTCTTGATTTCTCACACCATTTAACCCACTCTCTGTACTTGAGGTCAGATCTGCCTGGGTGGTCCTGGAGAATTGGAGTAAACGCACAATTCATCAGGTGTGTCTCCTTATCTGGACCAGGAACCTTCAACTAATCCCAGATGACGAGGCTCCGCCATATGGGTGGGCTGATGAGATTCATTTCCATCTAGTTGCACACACATATCTAACTCTTTTTTCATTCTTCTTTCATTCTTGCTACTTTGAGAAGTTCAGTCCTGTGTACAGACCCTACCTAGCCTTTCTTTTTGATAATGATTTCCTTATAGCCACACATCAAGGGTGGTTCTGTCAAAGGACACATGCCCTAAGGGAAAGGGAGGGTTCCCCAAGGGTGCAGGGGATGGCTTGGGTCACGGCGGGGTGGGCAGGCGGAGAGGGGTGAGGGGGAGCACGTGTGGGGCTGCTGTGGGAGAAAATACAAAAAATGCCCTCAATTTCCATTGTATTTCGAAGAGTAAGCTGCTTTTCAGTATGCCTGGCCAAAGGAGGGAAGGGAGGAGAATCTGGTAAAGAATGAGGTCTACAAAAATAAAGTTTATTTCATGGAACGTCAATGGAACGTCAACGGGTTGCGATGTCCCCGAAGACAAAGGTTGATCCTGAAATACCTGGAAAAATCCTCTGCCCAGGTTCATCTTCTACAAGAGATGCACCTAAGCCATCTTGAGTCTAGAGTAGTCTTTGGTAAATATAAAGGGGTTGAATACTTTTGCTGCTCTGAGCAGACAATACATTATAGAGGGGTTGCGATAATTAGTGTTATTAAAACATCAACTGCAGAGTACTTACCGAAAATATTGGGTCAACATATCTGAAATATGTTTGGGACGCATTCAAGGCCCATATTTGTGGCGTGCTACATAGCAAGATATGCTCCAAAAAAAGGGAAGAGATGCTAGAATTTCAAAAGGTGGAGAAGGAGATATCAAGGTTAGAAAAAGTCAAGTCGAGTTGTCCACCTGATGACCTGTCACAAGTCCTTAGGGACATGGAGAGCCTACGTTTGTACTATAGAGGTAAATTAGATCAAAAAATCAGCGCTCAATGGGCAGTCCATAAAATTAAAAATTATGAATATGGGGAAAGGCATTAGCCACTTTGGCATGGAAGGTTAAAGCCGATAGAGTGAAGAATAACATCAATAAGTTGATTGTAGATGAGACTGGTGCGACCTCGTGTGACAAGGAGGATATGCAGAGGTGCCTTCTGTCTCTATTCTCAAGGCTCTATAAAGAAGAGATAGTACCCTCCACTGATTTAATCCAAGATTGGCTAAAAAGTAAAGCTGTATCTATATTATCAAGAGAGAGCCCGGATATATTAGAAGGCCCCATCTCAGAAGAAGAAATTAAGAGTAATATAAAAAGGATCAAGAATAACAAAGCTGCGGGGACGGACGCTCTCCCGGGCGAAGTGTATAAGACCCTGGAGGACGTAATAGTGCCTAGACTTTGCGAGCTGTTTTATTATATCTATAGCTCTGAAGGCAGGAACCCTCCGTCATGGAAGGGAGCGATAATAGTGTTAATCTTGAAGCCCAGAAAAGATCCGCTCAGAGCCGATTCGTATAGACCAATCTCCCTGCTGAATGCAGATTATAAGATCTTTACTAGCATTTTGGCAGGGAGGTTGATCAGGGTTGATGTATATGTTTGATGTAATCTCAAAACTGCATAAGATTGCGGCAGAAATTCACACAGAGACTGGTACATAGACATTTTCGAACTGGATATGGACACTCTTTATTACTTGGGGCTGGGAGCTACTGACTATTCTATGTATACTACTGGTGATACTATTTGCATGCTGTACTTGTATACAATGTGGTCCTATGCTTTGCTCCATGTGTATCACTGCTTGTACACCTGCCAAAAGAAATATTGCAGAAATAAAAGCACAACAAATATTAAATAAAGAAATCACTGAGATGATGAGCATCAATGTACAGGATGCGTATCTAGATTACCCCAGATAAACAAATGTCTTCAGTTAATGCTGAAAGGGTCGTCTGTTGTAATTTAGCAGCAATTAGGTTAAGCATTAGCAGAAGACATCCTGTATTTAGAGACTATCTTGTCTGTTTTGTGGAATCCATTTTGTATTTCTGTCAGCCATTTTGTTTGCCATGTGCTCGCCATGTGATCTGTCCAACCTTTCTGTTAACTGCTCTTGAAATCTGCCTAGAGACGAGAAATATTTAGCATCTTCCACCTTCGCACATGCTCAGTTGAGCTTGCAGCTGCTGTAGTCTGTAACTGTCAGGATGTGTCCACCAGAATTAGCAAACTGTTAGCTCCTGCCACTTGTTGCCTGTACACTTTCTGTATGACCTTATATGTACCTACAACCAGCATTTTGTACTTGTACCACCTTCATTTGAGCCCCTGTGTGGGTATAAAAGGACTTTGCTACTTCATACATTACCGAAGGGTGCTGTGTGAATGTAGTTCCACTTCATGAGGTGTAATAAACTCTGTCTTTTCTATTCCAGTTTCTGTGCCAACTTCTTCCTATTGGTCTGAGGACTCTGTGCAGAGAAGGTATAACCTCTAGCACTGGTAGGCCTTGCTGAGGCCTAATACTACACATCTAATCTCTCCAATCACCTGCATGACTTCTTGTGATTAGCCCTCATCGGCGCCATGACCATTTGATCAGCCTTCATTTCTGCTCACGTAGCTATGTGCAGTGACATCAACTGCTCCACACCCTTTACTTTGCCCCTTTGCCAGCTGCACTCGTACCCTCACATCCCTCCTTCTTGACCCCCTTATTCCACCCTTGGAATGCCCTACACCTCTTTACACCACAGCAGCAC